>NC_056741.1:1408383368-1408403368 GCF_019279795.1 Protopterus annectens
AGGAGTAAAGCTGGTTGGGGGTGAAACAAATAGCAGTAGAGAGTACTAGTGACAGAGATTGTGGGAGGAAGGTGTGGTTAAGAGGAGGATGTAGAATGGTTAAAAGTAGGTGGGATGAGGAAGGGGTGTGGCTTAGTGAGTATAAAGGTAGGACCACTGGAGGTGGGTGAGATTTGGGGGTAGGGTAGGGAAGTGGAGGCCCATAACAGTACTCATGGCCCTCAAACACACACTCACACACACACGTCGATTGTATGGCTCAGTGTAGGCCTCTGGCAAAGCAACAACACACCCTGTGCATATGATGAAACCTGTGCCACCTCCTGTCATCTGTAACATTGATGCAGGAACAGGCTAACATGGTGCTGATGCACAGGGTGACTTTGATAAAGTATAGCAATGGTTGAATGTGTAGCATGTTGTCAGCAGTAAAGTGTAATGATATCCTTGAAGATGTAGCTGAGCAGGCATGATGTATTAAAGCTGTAATTAGCAATGATGTATTGTTTCCACCAGTGTTTATTCCAATTGTTTTATTTGCCCATGTGCTACTTGGCTGATGTGTGTAGTTGTGTCAGCATGTGTTATACAGTGGACAGTAAGTGTGGGGTGTGTGCAGCACAGGTTTGCAGGTGTACATTTGTGAACATGGTGGAGGTGCACTCTCTGCATGTACGTGCATATTGGACACATGGGCAGGATGACATGCACTGTATTGGCCAGTGTTAACACTCCATAGTTTCTATTGGTGGCCAGTATGCATTGTACTACACACATTTTGGAACTTGAGTACGCATGTGTGTGTATGACATGGGTTGACACTGTGCTGTGGGTGATGCTGTTGTTCCTATCTGTCATTGGTTTGCATTACTAAGGTTAACACTGTCCCTGCTGCACAATCCTGTATTAATGCACACTGTTCGCCTACAGGGTTGCATGGACTGTGCTATCACAAACACAAGAAATTCTCACTTATACAATAAAAGTGCATTAGTCTCATGGACCCCTGCCATAAACTAAATATATAATAGAAGGTGTGATGTTATACCAAAAAAGAGTTACATACCAAGAAGGGATAACCTCTCTTGTCAGTATCATTTGGAAAATTCAATCCCTCAATAAACATACAAGGCAAGCTTCAAAATACAAAATGGCAATGGTTCCAAAGACAACACTAAAGCTTTCTTTACTGTTGTTCATAATCTACAGGGGAAATCTCAGACTGAGTCACAGTTAATGTAAATTGTCACAAAGTACACTTATCTGACTGACATTACCAATTCCTTGTCAGACAGTTTGAATGCGGATTTCACCACTCTGTTGCTATACAAGAAAGACCAGATGGCTTAGTGGTTAAGGTCTTCGCCTCCAATGCACAAGGTACAAGGTTCGATCCTGACCTCCGACTAATGCCTGTTTGGAGTTTGTATGTTCTCTCTGTGTCTCCGTGGGGTTTCTCCCATGTTCAAAAAACATGCTGAGTGTTTCCATCTCAAACGGAGCTGTGGGCAGCAGCACAGACTTTACATGGTGCCCAATGGGGGGAAGAGTTGTAAAAAGACCAACTGCTTTGGGCATCTATTGTGGTGCGCAGTATCCTCAAGATAGGAGAACACAGATCACAAACTGTGCGCCGTGGCAGGGCTAGCCACTTGACGGTGTAAGATATGGCTCTAGGTGATTCGGTCATGTTGGCTGTTGCCAAAAAAATGTGTATGGGTAGTTACCGGTGATAAGTGGGTTGAGGACCCAGCCTACTCTCTGACCCACGCCAGGGACCCATGCTAACGTTGAGAGGGGTATATGTGCCCCTATTGGCCAGTGTGTGCCTGCCATAAAAGCCCAGCAGCCCTGGGTCAATAGGCTACTGGCTGGCTGGTGTCTAGTTGCCCAGCCTGGGTTACCTGGGATAGCTCTGTTGAGTGAAAGCTTGACATAAAACCAACCAACCTGCCAAACATGAACTGAGAATTGCTACTCTTAATGTAGGTTCACTGACAGGACACATCTTAGAAGTGGATGACATGATGATACGGAGGAGGCTGGACATCCTATGTATTCAAGAGACGAGATGGAAGGGCAGTGCAACAAAGCCACTTGGCTTGGGATCCAGACTCTACTACTCAGGTGGTGGACAGGCTAGAAATGGTGTAGGAATTATGGTGAGACAGAGGCTTCAGAAGTCAAGTGAGGGATATCATCAGAATTAATGACAGACTCATGGCAATCAGACTCCAGTGTAATGATAGGACAGTATTCATAATCTCAGCCTATGCCCCACAGCAGGGTTGTGATAGTGAGGAAAAGAGTGCATTCAGACAGCAGTTGCAGGACCTACTAGATAAAGCAGGACAACATGAATTGGTGTTGATAATGGGTGACTTAAATGCACATAATGGGACAGACAGAACAGGATATGAGGACTGCCTGGGTCCACATGGGTGGAGCAATAGGAATAAAGAAGGAGAAGCCTTTCTAGACTTCTGTCTGGCAAATGGCTTGATAGTAGCCAACACATGGTTCAGAAAGAGACAGTCACAAGATCAGATATAAGAGTAGCCAACATGCAACTCAGGTAGACTTCCTCCTAGTAAGAAAAAGGCACTGGGGTAGAATCCATAATTGCAAAGTCATCCCCAGTGAAACAGTCGGTTCACAGCATAAACCAGTAGTTGCCACAATCAGCTGCAAGCAGTGGTCAGAGAAGGCTCTAAGGTCAACAGAGACCAGGCTGAAGACCTGGAAGTTGACTGGAGAGAAAGTACAGCAGTTCAAGGAATTACTCAGGGCTCTAGCACCCCAAGAAGAAGAGGAAATAGGTGGAGTTGAAGAAGAGTGGCAGCGCCTAAAAACAGCATGTGTTAGGACTACAGAAAAGATATGTGGCCGAGCCAGGTATGGAAATAAGGTACATAAGGAAGCTGATGATGGAATGCAGAAGTGCAGGAAGTAATCAAAAGAAAGAAGGAGTGCAGGAAGAAGTGGGAGATTGAAAAGACTGACCAAGCTAGGAAGGACTACTGGTTGGCTAACAAAGAAACTAAGAAAGAAGTTGCAATAGCAAAGAATAGGACATCAGAGGCACTCTATCAGCTTCTGGAAAGTGACTCAGTAAGGGGCACAAAGAAACTATACCAGGTTGCAAGGCAAAGACAGAAAGAAAAAGAAGATAGTCAGACACCCTTCATAAGGGATTCCAGCAACAACCTGCTTACCAGCCCACAGGACATCAAAGGCAGATGGAAGGAGTATTTCCAGCAGCTTCTGAATGAAGAAAACCCCACAGAAGCGGTACTGCCCCATAAACAGCCTACAATGAGAGTAGAAGAGGAGCTCAGCTTAGAAGAAGTAAGAGCAGCACTAAGGAAAATGAAGTCAGGGAAAGCAGCAGGCTCAGATGAGGTCACAGCAGATATGATAAAGATGCTGGGTGAGCTAGGGGAGAAATGGCTCTTGAGGGTACTAATTGCAGTGTGGAGAGAAAGGCGCATCCCAGATGACTGGAGAATAAGCATACTTGTGCCAGTGTACAAGAACAAAGGGGACATCCACAACTGTGGACAGTACAGAGGCATCAAACTCCTACCACATTGCATGAAAGTTCTGGAGAGGGTGATTGATAAACGGATACGCAGAATAGTAGAATGTAAGATGGGAGATAAACAGTTCGGATTCAGATCAGGATGCAGCACAATTGACCCGATGTTTGCATTGAGACAGATACTTGAGAAGAAACTAGAGAAGAGGGGAGAGTCAAACTGAGCTTTCCTAGACTTGGAGAAAGCATATGACAAGGTCCCAAGAAAGCTGATCTGGGCAGTACTGCAGTGGTTTGAAGTCCCAGAAACATTGGTAGAATTAGTACAGGCTATGTACAAGGACCCAGTGACTCAAGTATGAACAGTGTTTGGCCTCACTGAGGGGTTCCCAGTGGGAGTGGATGTACACCAGGGTTCAGCTCTGAGCCCACTGCTGTTCATACTGGTAATGGACTACATCAGCAAACAGGTTGGAGGGGTCAGAGCAACAAAGCTGCTGTATGCAGATGATGTGGCAGTACAGGCAGACTCTGATCTAGAACTTCAGCAAAGGATAGGAGAATGGAATGCAAATCTGAAGGCACATGGGATGAAACTAAGCACAGATAAGACAGTGGTAATGGCAGCAGATTGGGAAATCAGAAGAAGCTGAGAATAGAGATAGATGGGAAGATAGTGGAACAGGTAAACAGCTTCAAGTATCTGGGAGGGGTGGTTGAGGAGAAGGGTAGTCTGAATGAAGAGGTCAAAGCTAGAATCAGAGGGGCTGCAGCCAACTGGCATAGAGTATCAGGTGTAGTCTATGTCAGAAGAATGCCAAAGAAGCTGAAAAGTAAGGTGTACAAGACAGTGGTGCGACCAGTACTACTGTATGGTACAGAAACCTGGGCAGTAAAGGCAGAACAGTTGAAGAAGCTAGAGGTGATGGAAATGAAGTGCCTGAGAAAGGTGGTAGGATGCACACTGTGGGATAGGCGAAGAAATGAGGACATAAGAGCAGAAGCCAAAGTAGCTCCAATTGCAGAAAAGATCAAAGAGAACAGATTACGATGGTATGGGCACATGTGTAGAAAAGCAGAAGACAATCTGGTGAGGGAGATTTGGGACAGACAGGAAGAAGGTAAGAGGAAGCGAGGGTGTCCAGCAAAGAGGTGGATGGATTGTGTGAAAGAAGATCTGCGACAGTCAGGCATGAGAGTTGAAGAAGGCAGGAGAGTGGCACTGAACCGAGAGAGTTGGTGACAGTTAATACGATACCCCGACCCCATGTAAAATGGGAAAAAGGGGGATGATGATTGCTATACAAGGGCCACATTTCTAGACCTGCAGAATGTAATACCTGATGATTCACAGACACTCTAGTTAAAACATTTCTTTAACAAGGTCCACACCACAGTGGCAATGGTACTGGACAGTGTCCCTGGCTGTGTCATACACAAGCTGACATATGAAGTCATCACTCACCTAAACGCTCTGTCCAGATGGTTACATACATGTGGAATGACGTGCAGTAATGGTGTTCACAGTCCACAAGGGTTGAGCTACAACGTCTTCTTCTCCTTTCGGATGCTCCCATTAGGGGTTGCCACAGTACATCATCTGTTTCCATGTCTTCCTGCCCTCTGCATCTTGCGCTGTCACACCATCCACTTGCATGTCCTCTCTCACCACAGCCATAAACCTCATCTTAGGCATTCCTCATTTCCTGTTACCTGGCGGCTTCATCCTTAGCATCTATTTCACATTATACTCTGCATCCCTCCTCAGCACATGTACAAACCAACTTAATCCTGCCTATCTGGCATGGTCTACTAACCTTCAAACCTGGCCTGACCCTCTAATATACTTATTCTTAAACCTGTCCACCCTTGTCACACCCAGTGAAAATGTTAACATAAATTGATTAAGGGTAGAACTACAACAGGTCCTGGAAACTCTCACCCTATAAGCCAGACCAATGTTATCTGGAAGGCTATGGAGCACAGCATTATGGAACTCATTAACAGAGACATTATGAACCTGCAAACACTGCACCATACCCACTTAGGTTCTCTAAAGGCCAGATCATAGCTCCTACACCTAGAAGACTTCAAGCCAGTCAACAAGGCTATAGGTGAGGGAGGGGAGGTCAACACAGCCAAGCTATAGCTCACCAGCAAATCATACCCATCCCACATACTGGTATTAGACATAACCTCAACAGACTGACCATAAACGATTGTTAGATGATGGCTTGACAACTGATGCACAGATGTAGGACACACAGTAACATTTGCAGCCTCCATGTACTATTCTATGCCAGTAGCAAGTGGTATTCACCTGCACTCAGTCCAGGGACCACTCCTGTTTGGCATACAGCTTTCTTAGGTACAAGCAAACACAGTAGAAAAATGTCTGCCCACGTTTGATGAAAATGCATACTGTGGGCTGTACTTTATTCTTCAGATGACACACACATCCTCCAAAAGGGTATCATACAGATAGATACCTGGTGTCAAACTCATGCTGTAAAGCTATTAGCCTAAGAAAGCATAGTTATCCACTTTTAGAAAACAAATTATCCCCAGAGTACCACATAGGTAGTAGCCCCCAAAATGTGGAACAGGTACTAATGTATACATAGAGCCATGTGTTAAGTCATCTCTCCTGTGATAATCACATTAATAAAGGGTTTTGGAAATCCCTCTGTGGAGCACATAAGCAATAAAGGGTTTGCATGCAGATCCACAGAGGTTGTTGCACACCTATAATGATTAGTCATCTTTGCCAGACATTGCTTGCTTTGGAACAGGTTTCAAATATATCTCAAGCATAAACCCTCACTCACACTCTTCAACAGAAACCGTGATGAGTGGATGTGAAATGGAAGCCATAGTCCAGGGATCACTGCAGTGGCTAAGCTTGTCACAAGCATACAGAAGTGACCTAAAGTCAGGAAAGCGCCAGCACGCTCTGGCAAAGATAACACATGCGTTCATGGAGAAAGCAGAGTACCCACCTATGAAATACTTGAGGTCACATGTATGTATATGGATTTGCCCCACAGCTACGTTACATGTGTAATGCACATACAGTTGTCATTGTGATATGTCATACACTATAAAAATCAAAACCCACTCCACATTGGCCAACGGTGTCACACACCTGGAGCACAGACACAGACAGTGCAAGACACAAACTCTTTCCTAACTATATTATGATACTACAGCAGTACGCATTTACACAATGCGCTATACACATTACTGGGATTTCACCTTTCCACAGATATATTTGTAGGATGGTGACATCGTCGGACTTGACAAAGATGAGTATACCGCTTTTAAGGTGTTTGAGTACTCTCCAAAAAGGTTGCTCCTCCCTAGGGAGACACACATAGATGGCAAGTGCAGGATTCAAACCCTTACCTAACGATATTATGATACTACAGCAGTATGCATTTACACAATGCGCTACACACATTACTGGGATTTAACCTTTCCAAAGGTATATTTGTAGGATGGTGACATCGTCTGACTTGACAAAGATGAGTATACCACTTTTAAGGTGTTTGAGTGGTCTCCAAAAAGGTTGCTTCTCCACAGGGAGACACACACAGTTGGCAAGTGCAGTGTTCTTAATCCAAACTAAGTATGTCTTTACACCTCAGCAAGCAATATAGAGTTACAGGGTGCAATACAGACATTACTTGTTGACAGTTTGCACAAAGTTTTTTTTTTCACATTTGTTAACCTCAGCAGGCTTATCATACTAGGTGTATTGTGAGTGTATTGTATGCATAGGCCATGACCATATCATATATGGGTTGATCCACCACATGCTGGCACACACAGAGTCAAACCTTGAGTAGCATCTTACCTTCACCTACATGATACTGCAATATAACAGAAAGATGACAAACTTCAACAATTGGCTGAGCTTCTGGTGTCATTCAAAGGGGATCCAGTCACTGTCTGCCTGTGATGACATGATAGACAAGCCTTGTTGCTTCACTACAGATGGTTTGCACCTGTCGCCCCTATGCTTCTGAATACTGGCCAAGGCTTGTGCTGTCCCCATATTACCTTTTTTAGCCAAGTCTCAAAGGTTCATAGGTAGGTACTAGTCTATCGGCCCTGGAGCCTATACAAGGCCAGCCAAAAAGGTACCCTGGCCTATGCCACCCAAGAAATTTATTTTCCTGTGCCACTGTCATGCAGAGATACAGAAGTGATCCCCAGGGTGAATTTCCTATTTCCCATCCAATAATCAAGATTTTCCTTGAAGAGTGCTAATGAGGAGCTTTGTTTGATAAAGATAGGTAGTTTATTCTGGAGTATGTGAAGTCTGTGGGACAGGAATCTATCCCTCCGGCATGTTCTGTTTATTGTGGTGACAAGGTTTAGGTCCCTAGAGCGTGTAGATTCATAGGTAGGTACTAGTCTATCTGCCCAAGGGCATTTATAAGCCTAGCCAGAATGTGTTGGCTTTTACCTCCCTTTTAAATTAGTTTCCTGGGCCTCTGTCTAGCAGGGCCACTGAAGTGATCCCAGGGGTAAATTTACAATTTCCCATCCACTCATCAAGATTCTTCTTGAAGACAGTCTGCAAGGGGCTCTGCCTAACATCAACTGGGATTCTATTCTAGAGTGAGTGAAGTCTCTGGGACAGGAATCTATCCCTCCAGCACGTCCTGTTTTTTGCTTTGCTGAGGTTTAATTCAATGGAGCGTGTGGCTCTAAGAGATTTGTTTTTCTTGAGGTGGAGCATGTCCATTAATTCTGGGTTGGACATGGCCTTATACATCAGGCATAGATCACATCTGAGCAGGCAGTAAGCAACCAAGTAGAGCTGGAGTTTCTTTAGTCGAGCTGCATTGGGCATCTCTTTGAGGCCCATGATACTCTTGGTGAAGTACTTCTGTGGTCTTACCAGCTGTTGCATGTGCCAATTAAGGTACATACCAAATGGGGCATTGTACTCTGTTATGGGCCTAATGCGTGATGAGTAGAGGGGCACAATGACCTCTCTTGATCTAGAGATGAACCCTTTCATGATTAGGTGGGCTACACTAGAAATAACTAACCACTTTGCCAATGTGATTATCAAAGGAGAGGTTACTATCTACCTGGGTCCCCAGGTCCCTAATTACATTTTCCGTACCTAGTGGATTACCACCTATGTGGTAATTTGTGGGCACTTTGTTTTTTCCAAAGGGGATGACTATGCATTTTTTGCCATTCAGCTTGAGGCCATGGTTTTGACTCCAGGTATCTGTCTCTGTAAGACCTTTCTGGAGGATGTCTGTGTCACCCAGAGAGTCAATTATGGCCCCCAGTTTACAGTCATCTGGGAGCTTTGTCAACCATAGTCCTCCTGTGCTTGCCTGTACCTCAGAGATGTATATACTGAACAGGAGGGGTACCAGGACCGAGACCTGTGGGATGCCACTTGTGACTGGTTTAGAGTCGGACATGGCACCTGCAACTCTGATCATGTGTGTTCTATCTGTGAGCCAGTTGGCCACCCATCTTGTGACATAGGGGTTAATGCTCAAGCTGGTAAGCTTGTCTATGATGCCAGAGTGGGGAATGGTGTCAAAGGCCTTAGTGAGGTCCAGGTAGGCTGTGTGGACTACCTTCCCTTCATCTATGGCCTTGGTAACTGTTTCAAAGAAGTCAACTAGGTTTAGGAGGCAGGATCTGCCTTTAACAAAGCCAAATTCGGTAGGGTCCAGTATCTGGAGGTTCCCAATGTCTCTGTTTATGAGTTCCATGATAATTTGCTCCATAGCTTTGCAGACTAGGCTGGTCAGGCTTATAAGGCGATAGTTCCTAGGTTCTGTTGTGGCACCACCTTTGTGGAGCAGGATGACTGTTGCTGTACACCATTCTTTGGGTACATAGCCTGTGGTAAGGTTGAGTCTGAACAGTGAATGTAGGTGAGGGTTTAGTTCCTTTTGGAGCTTGTGTAAAACGCAGACTGGGACACCATCCAGTCCCATTGATGCTGCGTTCTTAGCTTTGGAGAGGGCTGTTTTTACCTGCATGTCCATGAAGTCTGGGGCTCTGCATTCTTCTGAGATGGACACGGTCCCTTTTGGGGGTGAGGTGGGGTGAAGTTTGCACTGAACTTGTCCACCAGGATGTTGGCAATGTCAGTTGGTTCAGTGTATTTTTTGCCATTTTGCAGTAGCTGAAAGCACATCTGAGAGTTGCCACCTAAATGTTTGATATAGCTAAAGAAGGCTTTGTGGTTATCTTTAGATTCCTTGCCAATTTTTCTTTAGAAACTGGACTTGGATTATTTTATGAGCGATCGTAGTTTCTTGCTAATAATGAACAGCGATGCCTTTCCTTTTTGGAATTTTGCTCTATCATATGTTAGTTTCCTCCTTCTGTTGTATAGCTTATTTATGGGCAAGGACCACCAGATTGGTTTCTTCTTTTTAGAGGAGTGAGTCTTAGTTTTAATTGGGATGGCTCAATCCATGCATCCCTCTAGATGCTCAGAGAATGGACTTGTAAAGGATTCTGCAGATTGGATAGCATTATCCTGTAGCAAGAGGGCTTTGAAACATTCCACTTTGGTCTTGAGAAGTGTGAAGTTTGCTTTTGAAAAGTTTTTCACTGTGGTTTTGTTGACTGGGGGGGGGGTCGGGATGTGGATGTCCAGTGTGATTACTTCATGATCTGATATTACCAGTGAGGGGTTTACCTCTGGTGTGGAACCCTGATCCCCCATGTTGGTGATGATCAGGTCCAGTATGTTGTTACCTCTAGTGGGCGTGGTGACCAGCTGTTCCAGGCCATTTGAGTTTATAAACTCTAGGAAGCATTGGGCAAAGGACTTTGTACTCGAGTAATTCTCCCAGTCAATGTTTGTGTAGTTGAAATCTCCTCATATCATGGTGTTTGGTAGGACCTTTATATTTCCCAGTGTTCTCAGGAATACTGAGTGAGGGTCCTGAGACAAGGTATGGGATCTATAGCAGGCTATGATCTGATAAGCAGCTTTGCCTAATGTTAGTTGCACTTGCAAGGTCTCCAAGGCCTCGTGCTTTGCCACTAACCTGGAGGTGTGGGTATCCTTTATGAAAATAGATAAACCCCCTCCTTTAGTATTTCAGTCTGGGTTTTGTGGACGACGCTCGGAGGGATTGGGATTTCTTTAAGTGGAACATGTCCAACAGCTCTGTGTTTGACATAGCTTTGTATGTTAGGCAGAGATCACCTCTGAGTAGGCGATATGTGACAGAGTAAAGCTGTAGTGTTTTGAGATGGTCTGTGTATGGCATGTATTTGAGGCCGCTAATCCTCTTTGTGAGGTATTTCTGCAGGCTTTCCAGTTGTTGTAGATGTCTTGTGAGGTACATAGCAAAAGGGGCATTGTACTCTATAATGGATCTAATGAGTGATGAGTAGAGGGGAACAATGACCTCTTTTATTCTGCATGAGACACCTTTTGTGATGAGGTGTGCCCCGTAGAAGGATTTCCTGACTACTGTGGCAATGTGATTATCAAAGGAGAGTCCACTGTCCACCTGTGTCTCAAGGTGTCTTATCACACTTTCGGTGTTAAGTATACTACCACGTATGTTGTAGTTCATGGGTACAGTGTTTTTACCAAAGTGGATGATAATGCACTTTTTGGCATTGAGCTTGAGGCCATGGCTTTGACACCAGGCATCTGTCTCAGTGAGGCCCTTTTGTAGGATGTCCACATTGTTAGTAGTCTTGATTATGGCTCCTAGTTTGCACTCATCTGGGAACTTCATTAGCCAGAGACCTTCCATGTTAACCTGTACTTCAGGGAAGTAGATACCAAACAGGACAGGACCCAGGACTGAACCCTGTGGTACTCCACTTGTCACTGGTCCAAAGTCGGACTTGGAGTCTACTACTTTTACAGTGTGGGTTGCGTCAGTCAGCCTGTTGGCAACCCATCTTGTGACATAGGGATTTATACCTAGTTTAGTGGGTTTATCCATAATTTCAGAGTGAGGGATGGTGTCGAAAGCTGTGGCAAGATCTAGATAGGCTGTGTGAACCACCTTACCCTTGTCTATGGCTTTGGTGACTGCTTCAAAGAAGTCTATCAGGTTTAGGAGACATGATCTGCCTTTTACAAACCCAAAATGGTTGTGATCCAGAGTTTGGAGATTACCAATGTCTTTGTTTATAAGTTCCATGATGATACGTTCCATGGCCTTGCAGACCAGGCTCATCAGGCTAATGGGGCGTTAGTTCCCAGGGTCCATGGTGGCTCCCCCTTTGTGTAGTGGGATAACCATCGCTGTGCGCCATTCAGCAGGCACAAAGCCTGAGGTGAGGCTATGATTGAACATGGTATGTAGGTGTGGTGCCAGTTTATTCTGTGGCTCATGTAGAACGCAGCCTGGGATGTAATCTGGTCCCACGGATGCTGTGTTCCTGGCTTTGAAAAGTGGTTTTTACCTGTGCAGCCATGATGACAGCAACTTTGCATTCTTCCAGTATAGAGATGTGCTCTTTCATGGGTGAGAGGGGGGTAAAGTTAGCACTGATCCTATCTGCCAGGCTGTTGGCAATATCAGTTGGGTCTGTATATTTAGTGCCATTGTGCTGTAACTCAGAGCAGATATGAGTGTTGCCATTGAGATTCTTGACACAGCTATAGAATGCTTTGTGGTTGTCTTTAGAATCAGTGTCGACTTTGTTTTCATAACTAGCTTTGGAGGATTTTATCAGGGATCGCAGCTTCTTACTGAGGCTGACCAGGGAGCTCCTCCACTCATGGGATTTTACCCTCTTTTGCAACAGTTTCTTCCTTCTGTTGTGCAGTTCGTTTATGGCAGGGGACCACCAGATTGGCTTCCTTTTCTTGGAGGATAGCGTCTTGGTTCTGTTTGGGATAGCATGATGCATACATTCATGTAAGTGCTTATAAAGTGCAATTGTGAAGGATTCAGTAGTCTTAACAGTATTGTCCATCTGCATGGGTGTCCTGAAATTCAGCACTTCTGTCTTAAGAAGCATGAAGTTGGCTTTGGAGACATTTTTTAACATAGTTTCCTTAATGGGGGGGGGGGGTCCAGAATGTGGATATGTAGGGTGATTAGCTTATGATCAGATGGGACCAATGAGCCATTGACTTCAGGTGTGGAACACCGGTCACTCAGGACAAACCAAACCCCATAACCAACACAAATAACCACAAAGTTAGCTAAATGCTACTCATTGCCAGAAGTCTCAGCCTCCAGATGCACACACTCGAGGCACATCTCAGTATGGAGAATATTGATATCTGTGCAGTAACAGAAACCTAGTTCAAGGCTCCAGAGAGCACACCAGCACTACCAGGATACTACTCATTCCATACCTTCCAGCATCAAGACCTGGATCATAGCACATAGGGTGGAGATGTATCCATATTCATCAAGGATACCTACACCTCATTCTACATCCTCCCTACAGGATAAGTACCCATAGAATGTTGCACAGCAACATTCTTCACACTCCACAGGGGTGGGGCCACAAAAAACCCTTGTCATTCATGCTCTATGAGCCTGATGAGTCTGCTCTTTAAGGCAATGGAGCCAATCATAATGGAAGTCAACAATAAAGAGATTGTGAACCTTCACAAAGTTGAGCACACCCAGTTTGGCTTAATCATATGCAGATCATACCTCCTGAACTGGGTGGATTTCTTTGAGACCATTACCCAGGCTACAGATGATTGAAATGAGCTTAACACAGCCTACATATACCTCATTACAGCATTTGACACCATTCCCCAGTCAGGTATCATAGATGAACTCACCAACCTAGGCATGAATCCATACATCACAAGATGGATTTCGAACTGGCTCACAGATAGATTCCACAAACTAAGAGTTGCTGGCTACATGTCAGACTCTACACCAGTAACAACTGGTGGCCCCCAGGGTTCAGTCCTGGGGTCCCTCCTTTTTGGTATAGACTTCTCAAATGTACATGCCAACACAGGAGGGTTGTGGTTGACTACGTTTGCCGGGAACTGTAAAGTGTTTGCCATAATAGATTCCCCAGATGACACAAATATTCTCCAGAAGGGACTCTATGAGACAGATGTGTGGTGTCAGAATCATGGTCTCAAGCTCACTGTGGAGGAATACATAGTGATCCCCTTTGGTGAAAACAAAGTACACACAAACTACCACATATATGTTATCCCCTTAAAAATGACAAGGTCATAAGGGATCTGGGGACACAAGTAGATAGTCATCTTTCCTTCGACAACCATGTTGCCAAAGTGATTGGGAAATCCTATGTGGCCCACCTAATCAACAAAGGGTTTGCATCAGGATCCAAAGAGGTAGTGGTGGCCCTCTACTCTTAAGTCATCAGACCCATCACTGAGTACAATGCACCATTTTGGATGTACTTGACTACGCATATCCAGCAGCTGTAGAGACCACAGAGGTACATCACCAAGAGGATTACTGGCCTCAAACAGTTGTGTTATGCAACACAACTGGTAAAACTAAATCTGTTCTTCGTTGTGTACTGCCTACTCAGAGGCACACTCTGCCTATCATACAGAGCCATGTCCAACACATAACTGCTGAGCATGCTCCATCTACAGATAACAAAATTGAGTCACCCTACACACTCCAGGGATATGAACCTCATCACAACAATGAATACAACACGCTGATGGGATAGAGTACCATCCTAGACACTTGCCTTACTGTGGAACAGAGTCCCAATGTATATCAGACAGAGCCCCTCGCTGACACTCTTCAATAGGAACCTTGATGAGTGGATGGGAAACAAACAATTCACGCCAGGCATCACATCAGCAGCCCCACTAGAAAGGGGTTTAGGGTACTAACTATTAGAACAAGGGCTTGGAAGACTACCCAATGGGGTGCTGAAAGCTGCACAACTTGCCTAGGCTAACATATGCCTTATTGAAGATAGGTTCATAGGTATGTAGTAGACTATGTGACAGGTACATGTCTACAGATAGTATATATGTACTTCACTGTACCGTCATGTTGTACAGCAGGCACATGGACCACATACACTGTAATGCTTACAGATACTGGTGGTTGTTATGTACACTGGGTGAGATGTGCACTTCATGTCTTTTATGCCATTGGGGTGTGTGCTGGGTGGGACAGTCCTGGATGGCTCCCTGTCATGGTCACCCTCTTACACACATCTCTGCCCATCCATCTTTGGCTTATTATACTGTGTTCCCCCTACATATATGTATAGGTACATAGGTAGGTAATAGGCTATCTGCCTGAAGGCATATATTAGTATGGCCAGAGTGCGCAGGTATCACCACCCATGGAGTTAGTTCCCTGGCCTCTGTGTAGTAGAGCTAATTAAGTGATCCGTGGTGTGACAGCTCAGTTTGACATACACTCATCAAGACTCCTCTGGAAGAGTGTCAGTGACGGACTCAGCTTAATGTAGGTTGGGAGGGAGCCTGTTCCAAAGAAAGGGACGTCTGTGAGTTATTAATGTATCCCTCCAACATGTTCTATTTATTGTTGTGATGATGATATCCCTAGAGCATGTAGTACAGTGAGCTTGGGGTTACTTCAGATAGCACATGTACATCCGTTCTGCATTGGACATGGACCTGTCTGTTGGGCAGAGATCACCTGAGTAGACAGTATGCAACAGAGTACAGATTGAGTTAAATTCAGTCTTGTTGCATGGCGCAACTGTTTGAGGCCAGTAATGCTCTTGTTGAGGTACATCAGTGGTTTTTCCAGCTGCTGAAGGTGCCTAGTCAGATTAATCGCAAGTGTGTTGTGGTACTCTATGATGGGTCTGACGACTGATGAGTAGAGGGAACCTCCTTTGACCTACATGCAAAGACTTTGGCAGTTTATGGGAACATATAGCATCATTTTCTAACCACTTTGTGAATGTGTTTCTGGAAGTAGAGATGACTATCCACATGTGTCCATAGATCCCTTATTATTACCTCCATATTTAGGGTGTTGGCACCTATGTGGTATTTGTATGACTGTAGCTCGACCCCATAAGTTTGACACCACATCTGTCTGACTGAGACCCTTTTTAAGGATGTCTTTGTTGCCCCAAACATTAATTATGACAACCTTTTTGCAGTCATCCACAAACCTTGCTAAACATAGCCCTCGTGTTTGACTGTATTTCTGAAAAGTATACACCAGACAGGAGGGGTCCCAGGACTGAACCATGGGGGACAGCAGTTGTTACCAACTTGAACAGTAGACCTTGTGAGATCTGTGCCCCATTTGGCAATCCATCAGATGACATACTTGTTTATGCACAGGTTGTTGATTTTGTGGATACAACATGTGTGTGGGATGTTGGAAAAGGGCTTTTCAAGGTCTATGTAGGCCATGTGTAGCTCATTTCATTGATGCATGTCCTGGGTGACTGCCTTGAAAACTGTCTAGCAGGTTTAGGAACCATGATCTGCCCATGACCAAACCAAAATGGGTAGGGTTGGGTGTTTGTAGGCACTCAATAGCTCTGTTTATGAGTTCCATAATGATGGACTCCATGGCCTTGCACATCAGGCTTATTAGGCTTATAAGACAGTAGTACCCATGGTCTGTTGTGCACCAACACTCGTGGAGTGTGCCAAACGTTGCTTTAACCCATTTAACAGTTTCATATCCTGTACATACGGTGAGTCTCAACAGATTGTTCAGGTGCAGGGTCTGTTTGTTTTGGAGTTCACATATGACACAGCCAGGGGAACCATGTTATCCCATACACATCGTGTTTTTAGGTTTGGAAAGAGCTGTTTAACCATTCTATATGTGATTTCTGGGTTTTCACAATCTCCAGGTATGATAATGGGCCCTTTTGTCAGTGAGAGGGGTGTAAATATGTATGAACCTGTCTGACAAGATGTTGGCAATGTCAGTCATGTACATGTATTCATTTACAGTTTGCAATGACTCAGAACATATATGAGTTTACATTGATATTTATGACACAGCGAAAGAAAGTTTCATGGTTCTCTATGGACTCTTTGACCATGGCTTGGATAATGTTAGGAGTGCTCATTGTTTCTTGATGATACTGATCGGAGTATTATTGATCTTCTTTGGTTTTTCACTTTCTTTGAACAACTTAAGTACTTGGAGTACATAGTTTGATTATGACAGGTGTCCAATATATTATATGGGTTTGTTTTCATATCAGTGTGTGCACAAGGCAGGATTGGTGAATAGTGACAAGTGTCTGGAGTAAGAAATGCAACTGCCAGATATGTGTGGCCCACTGCTGTACTCAGACATGGCCTAAGTGTGTGTGCATGCCCAGTATGACCTTTTAGTATGTTGCTGACTGAAATTTGCTAAATTTGTTTGTGTGTGAGCATTCCCAGTATGAGCATATATACTATATGTGTGTAAAAATCAAGTTGGTTTTTACTTCAGGGCTCACCTTTGTGTTGTACATCGACAGGAAGCACAATGTGCCTGCAGGGCTTCCATGAGTCATTCTACATACAGTGGGGACAGCTATTATTTGTACATTTCTACCCGGGGGGGCACACCTGATTGTTACTGTGGGTGTACATAGGATGAAGGGTTCACCTGACACTTATACACATTTGCTAAGCCTGCACTGCTATGTCAGGTACTCCATTTCAGTCTGTACTGTTGCCTATCGTACTGGCTTGAGGCATACCACTGCACTACAGACCTTAGCTTCCAATTACACGCATATTAGTTTGTGACTTCATAGCCTACCCAACCCACATCACACTGCCTGGCCTGCTGTTATCTGTCTGCATAGGCCTGGGGGGAGGTTACTCATATGCCTCTTCAGAGGGCATGATACAGCATTTGTTTGTGTTTGCATTTGTCTACATTTGTTCTGCTGGCTGTGACTGTTAGGTATGTGACCCCCCCAACTGGTATGTGTGAGTGAGTTAAGTTGTGTCTGTGCCAGTAAAATGTTGTCATGGCTTAGTGGTTCAGTACTGTGACTATAGTGCATAGTATCCTGTGTTCAAGCCCTGTCACTGCTTTTTATTTTCGTGCTGGGCAGACCAGACTGCTTAAGGAACAGTAAATCAGGTGTGAGTGTGTTTACCCGACTTTGCTCAACTTTGCCCGACTTTGCCCAACATTGCTCAACGTTGCCTGACGTTGCGCTGGTTAGCGCGGTGCGCAGCTACATGCAATTGCATTTAAATATGCTCAGTACTGGTAAAATGTGCCGAGCAGTGCTTTATATTGCTTAAAATAGGGCACTCATGCCTCAGGTGGTGCTGCAGGGCTGCCTATGTCGGATGCATATAGTACACTCCCAATACATGTTTGAAAACAGGTAGTGTCAAGTTGGGCATCCCTTTTACTGTATGTGCGAGTTAGAGAGAGGTGGCATTTCCAGGGTTCCTACTGAGTCAGTGTATGTGCTATGCGTTGCCTCTTTGCCAAGGCCAGGGCATACTGGACACGCCTCCTTCTGCCTACTGGGGTAGGCTCAGGTTGTTCCTCCTCTGAGTCACGCTGTGTCTGTGCAGGCCTTGGCAATGGTGGGGGGCTGTTTGGCCGTGCCCCATGCTGTTCCTGCTGCAGCTGCCTTTGCAGGATCATATTGTGTAGCATGGCACATACCATGACAATTTGGGTACATGTAATTGGTGAGCACTGCAAGGCTCCACCAGATGTGCCCAGGCACTGGAACCGTGACTTGAGCATCCCAAACACGCACTCGATAATGTTTCTTGTTTGAGCGTGTGCCTCATTATGGAGTTCTTGTTCGGGTGTGTGTGCATTTTTGATGGGTGTCATCAGCCACGTCTCCAGTGCGTATCCAGCATCCCCCACCAGGTGACCATCAGGGATGTCCCCATTGGCAAATCTCTGGTACAGCTGCGTCAGATGCCAGATGTGGGAATCGTGATGGCTTCCAGGGCAGCCAGCACACACATTCATTACTATGCCCTGGGCATCGCACACAACCTGGCAGTTGATGGAGGGGAAGCCCTTGTGGTTGATGTAGACCCTACCTCGCTCACCGGGTTGTGCTTTGATGTGTATGTGCATGCAGTCTATTGCACCCACTATCTCAGGGTATTCTGCTATTTGGCGGAAAAGATGCATATTGCTGGCCAATGCCTCACGGGAATTAGGGAAATATACGTGCTCACCAACATGTGCTGACATGGCATACAGGAACTGGTGCAGTACCATGGATGCTGATGCCTGTGAAATCCCCATCATATCACCAGTTGGTCTCTGGAAGGTACCTGTAGCTAGTATTCTTAGGCCAACACATACCTTGGTATCCACTGGGATGGGTTCCCTTCTGTTGGTTTTGTGTGTGAGGCGTGGCCGGCACAGCTCAACAATTTTCTGCAGGAGGTCTCTGTCCACCCTATAGTGCTCCACTATCTCCAGCTCATGTAGCCCCTGGTAGGTTACCCTGGGTCTGTACACTCTTCTCCGTCTCCTCACTGTGGGCTGCTCAGCAGCATTCAAAACATCACCACCCTCAGCACTTTGCACATGCTGGTTTATGATAGCAGGAGCAGCCCCTAATATTTTGTCTGACTTCAAAGTTTTTAAACTTTCCCTCTTTGTATACTGCAGTGTTGCAGAGTTCTTGGAAAAAAACAGGGAAGAATGTTGTTTGCAGAGTTTAAAGTGCTGGACTGGGCTGGGCTAGTCTGCTGCCTGTGTAATTGGCTGATTCTGATATATTTCACCTGGCAGCTCTGCTAGTTCTCCTTGGTTAATTTCCTACTACTTCTTTTCCTTCCTTTTCCCTTTCTGTTTCTGCCCAGGGCAGCGCCACGCAAACGAGCGTACAAGCACGCACATGCTGTGTGCACGTTTGCAAGAAATTTCGGATATATTCACGGCGTACGCCTTTGGTTTCTGGTTTTCAAAAAGGACAACTGTAGACATGCCTCTTGCAATTCTGAGCAACTAAGGGCAAACACAAGACACTGTGCTCCAATAAGCATACAGCCTTTCTGACACACCCCCTCATGATGTCACATATCTTCTACTCTACTACTCACCTACTCCTACACTTACACTCTTGGGACATGGCTCACATGCTAGGGAAAATTGGGATTCACTATCCTTATCCTCATTTGCATAGGATTGCCTACTAATGCTTGGTTACATCTCTCACACTGAGCTTCCCCCCTTAGCAACCACTACTCAGTGCCCATGTTGTCTTCAGCCTGTCATTCACCTGCATGGCAGAATAAGCTTTTTAGTGAAAATGCCTATTTTTGGCTATTTTGAAATTATTTTATTGTTTTTTTCAAGCGCTGCACGTTTGCGCGATGCTGCGCTATGCTTAAACATCGGAGATCGGGGGAAAATTAGATTTTAATAATTTTAAACATTTAAAAATGGCAATGGCCTTATATTTGGCCATTGGCATGCTTCCTCAACTGGATGCATCCTTTATTTGGAGCTGTCATAGCTCCATTTAGCAATTAGCAAAACGGTACTCCGTTACCAACAGAGTACAT
>NC_056741.1:1408405868-1408425868 GCF_019279795.1 Protopterus annectens
AGCATGTCCATCAGGTCTGGGTTAGACATGGTTTTGTATGTTAGGCAGAGGTCGCCTTGGAGTAGGCGATATGCAATGGAGTGGAGCTGGAGTTTTTTGAGATGGTTGGCATAAGGCATCTGTTTGAGGCCAGTAATCCTTTTAGTGAGGTATTTTTGTGGCCTTTCCAGCTGTTGCAGATGTCTTGTGAGGTACATGCCAAATGGGGCACTGTATTCTATGATATGTCTAATAAGGGATGAGTAGAGAGGAACGATGACCTCACTTTTTCTGGAGGAGAACCCCTTTGTGATGAGGTGTGCCATGTAGAAGGATTTCTTGACTACTGTGGTGATGTGATTATCAAAGGAGAGACTACTATCCACCTGAATCCCAAGGTCTCTTTATCACACTTTCAGTGATTAGTAGGCTACCACCTATGTGGTAGTTCATGGGTAAGGTATTTTTCCCAAAGGGGATGACAACGCACTTCTTGGCATTGAGCTTTAGGCCATGACTTTGACACCAAGCATCAGTCTCAGTGAGGCCTCTTTGTAGTATCTCCCCCTCCTTAGGTGAATGGATTATGGGTCCTAGTTTGCAGTCATCTGTGAATTTCATTAGCCAGAGACCAGCTGTATTTGCCTGGACTCAGAGAAGTAGATATCAAACAGAAGAGGACCCAGGACAGAACCCTGTGGTACTCCACTTGCCACTAGTCTGAAGTTGGATTTGGATTCGGCTACTTTCATTGTGTGGGTTCTGTCAGTGAGCCAGTTAGCCATCCATCTTGTGACATATGGAAGTGAGGTTATGGTTGAACATGGTACTTAGGTGGGGTTCCAGTTCGTTCTGTAGTTTGTGCAGAATGCAGCCTGGGATGTTGTCCAGTCCCATAGATGCTATGTTCTTGGCTTTGGAGAGTGCTGTCTTCACCTGTGCGGATGTGATTTTAGGGGGTTTGCAATCATCCAGTATGGGGATGGGCCCTTTGGGGGTGAAGGGGTGAAGTTAGCACTGAATCTGTCTGCCAGGATGTTGGCAATATCAGTTGGTTCGGTAAATGTAGTGCCATTGTGCTGTAGTGCAGAGCATATCTGAGTGTTGCCATTGAGATTCTTGACATAGCTGTAGAAGGCTTTGTGGTTGTCTTTAGAATCCAAGGCGATTTTATTTTCATAACTAGCTCTGGAGGATTTTATGAGGGATCTCAGCTTCTTGCTGAGGCTGACCAGGGAATTCCTGCAGTCATGGGATTTTACTCTTTTCTGCAACATTTTCTTCCTTCTGTTGTAGAGCTTGTTTATGGCAGGGGACCACCAGATTGGCTTCCTTTTTCTGGAGGATAGCATCTTGGTTCTGTTGGGGATGGCACGGTCCGTGCACTCATGTATGTGCTTATGCAGTGCATTTGTATATGATTCAGCAGTCATGCCACTATTTTCCATCTGTGTGGGTATAATGAAATTTACCACTTCTGACTTAAGAAGCATGAAGTTGCCTTTGGAGAAGTTTTTTAAGGTGGTTTCCTTAATGGGGAGGGGGGACGGGATATGGATGTCTAGGTGATTAGCTTGTGGTCGGACCTGACCAGCGAGGAGTTGACCTCTGGCATGGAGCATCTATTACCCATATTGGTAATGACCAGGTCCAGGATGTTGCTACCCCTGGTAGGGGTATGGACAAGCTGGTCCAGGGCATTGGAATTAATGAATTCCAGAAAACGTTGGGCAAATGGGTTAGTACATGAGAAATTTTTCCAGTTGATGGAGGGGTAGTTGAAATCTCCCAAAATTAGGATACTGGACTATATCTTAATATTATGCAGTATATCGAGAAACATGGAGTGGGCATCCTGGGGCATGGCGGGGGATCTGTAACATGCTACAACCTGAATTGCAGTCTTGCCCAGTGCTAATTGTACTTGTATAATTTCGGAGGAATTATGTTGAGCAACTAGCCTGGAGGTGTGGTTATCCTTTATGAATATGGACACACCTCCATTTATAATGAACGGTCAGTGAATCACTTGGCTGACATCTAAAACATGTACCATGATATGTGAACAATTCATTATATTCTACAAAAAACAAAGTGAAGCTCAGTACATCAAAAGAGAAACATATTTCCTTTTCCAATGCACTACCCATAACCCAACCAAATTCAGCTGAAATTTATCTGAATAGTAGTCGTGTTATGGGAAGGGCATTTTTGTAAGTTAACAGGCACATTTGGGTTAGGGCTAGGGGCAGGGTTACGGTTAGCACACATTACTAAGGTGGGCAGGTTGGGGTGAAGTACCATTTATTCACCATAAGCTGAGTTCCTTCTAAATGATTAAATACTACCTGTCTGACACCACCAGGAGACAAATAGCCTCTACACTCCTTGTCCCTGATCTTCTGTATGACACTTATATTCACTAATGCTCACTCTAACCAACTATACAAGCTAGTGCAATTTAATAACAAGGTAGCTAAATTCACTGTCAACCTATCCCACAGGTCCCAACACCATCTACCCTCAAGGACCTAACATGGCTAGAACTGCCACACTATCTCATATACACACAACTTTTAACTATACATGACCTCATATATATACCAAATAGTTGTCTGTCCCTTAACAGCATAATTGAGCATTACATCCCTCTTAGATCCTTACACTCAACAGTGAAACTTCTTCCTAATATCTCAAAATGTAAAACACAACTGGATACCCTCTACTCAAACAGGGTGTTTAAGCTATCAGCTTATCAACTCATAGCTCTGCCTCTGCTCCTCTCCTTGGTAGTTCCCATATAGCTTCTCTCCTGCACATTCATGTTGCTGTATCTCCTATAATTCTTAGATAATAATTTAACTTAGTCAAGCTCTACCCCCCACCCTTTATCATCTCTCTTCCTGCTTCCCTACCCCTACTGTTTCCTCTAACTTCTGTTACTTATCATAGTATCCCAGTACAGTGTATAATAATTCCTCTCTCATTTTATTTTCTCACCACAAATCTATGCTTGCAGTTCCACTGTACTGATCATATAAGAGCAAAAAAAAAATGTGTCCTTATTAGAATACTGAAACTGTACTTTGTAACAGTGGCAGCTCATGATATTGGACTGCAGTCCCCCCAGATGCGAACCACAATGGTACAAACCAATAACTTCCTCACACAGAAAGTGAATCCGGACTGCTGCCTTACCAATCCGGATTCAGGAAGAAGGCAGCAGACTGCTGATTCCCCAGAAGTCTATGCGGTGCTAACCGCATAGACTGAAAGGGGATCGGACTGCAAGGTCAGCAGTCTTGGAACACTTGCAAAAAGGACCCGGAAAGTGTGTATGCCAGTGCACACAACACAGACAAGGATGAATTAAGCTGTTTGGATTTATTTTTGCAGCACCAGCTTTGGATTTTATCTTTGCAGGTACATTATCGAAGCTGTTTGGATTTATTTTGCAGGTATGCACACAGCTTAGCTTTTGAGTGTGTGTGTGTGTGTGTGTGTGTGTGTGTGTGTGTGTGTGTGTAATGCCCCAGTTGATTTATACTGGTGGCTATAGAGAGAACTCAGGATACCTACTGCTGGTGGTTAGAGAATACTTCAGGCTTGAAACCTGTACCCTCGGTTCAGGTAACAAGAGCCTGAATTCTTTACCCACCACCATCTGTGAAACTTCTGCAGATTTTTGCCTCATATTCTGTTCTGAATTTTTAATTCCTTGGATAGTTGATGGTGCAGTGGTGCAGTGGTAGCATTGCTGCCTTCCAGGTCGAGATTCTATGGTTTGATTCTTGGCTGAGGTGCTGTCTGCATGTCCTCACTGTGTTTGTGTGTGGGTTTGCTCTGGTGTCCACCCATGTTACAAAGACATGTGGCTACCGTATTTCTCCCTGGGCCACTGCTGAAAATTGGCTTTTGTTCCAAGTCAGACTTTCCTGGTTAACAAATGTTAAATAAATAAAATTGATAGGCATTTGAATTTCAGACTTCATATTCTTCAGAAAGTACATAGTAACACAAAACATTTTATTCTAGCAATTTTCTAAGTTTATAAGATGAATATTTGAAATGTGTCACTATTTTTGGGACTGTATTCCCCCATTATTGGCTTCGTCCAGTTTTTTTGTGCTAAGGTTGAGAGCTCTGGTGAGAACTGAATTCACTGAATATGTTTCAGGGCTGTATTCCCCCATTACTGGCTTTGTCCAGGTGTTTTGTGCTAAGAGGTTGACAGCTATGGTGAGAACTGAATTCACTAAATGGTAGCCATTTAAGTTTCAGTCTTCCTCTCTTTCATAAAACAGCTGATTTGGCATAGTGGTATGTTGTTCTGCCTGTTTTGCACAAAGTCCTGGGTTCAAGTCTTGACAGTGAAATGTATGGTGGTAACACAGCATTTTATATTAGCAACTTTCCAAGATTATACAAGCAATGTTTAAAATGTATACCTGGTTTTTGGGTTTTTGCCCCCCAAATAAATTTTGGCTTTTTCCAGATTTCTTGTGCTGCGAAGTTGAGATACAGTTGAGTGTCAAGTAGATTTTACAAGGAGCTGAGAGCTGCAAGGGAAGAGAAGTTTAGTGCTGCTTAAGCTAAGTCTGCTTGCATTTTTAATAGCACAACAGGTAGTGTACTTGCTTTTGAAGCAGAAGGCTGTGGGTTCTACTACCACAGGGGATGGATGCTTCTGTACTGAGAATGTCCTCTTTGGTGAAGATACAGGCATTTTATTTGTAGATGAAACAATGAAAATTAAAGTTGTTTGCTAGCAGAAACCTTTTCATTAGTTACAGATCTCTTTAATGTGGAATTTTATAGATGACTTTTACTTCTGCAGAGATTGTGCATATTTACTGATACTGGTGGATTGTAGAAGTGTGAGTAGACTTTTATGATGGAAATGTTCTCAGTTGGTTAATTTTGTCATTATTGGTGCATTTATTTTGTTTAATTGTTTACTGGAAAAATGTTCACAACAATAAATTTAAAATACCCTCTAACAACTGTACTGTATTATACAAGGAATATAATTTAATACAATCAGGAAGGTGTATCACACAACACATGTATGTCTTGTGTGCAAGGGGCCTATCATTTGAAAACAGCCCAAAGTTAATCTTTATACTAGCCAAATGTATTTTCTTTGAATGTGGATTTCACTGCTGTTTCAATGGATATGAGTTTCAAGGGCAGAGAAGTTTTAATGCTAAGTCTATTTTCATTGCGAGACTGTATTGCATTGTTTAGCAGATGTCTTAGTGTTTGTGCTGTAAAATGCAAAATAAAACTTTCAAATTAAATCCAAATCATCGTAAAAGTAAAGCAGTATGCACATTATAGTGTTTATGGTAAATGGGGTGAAATAGCCAACTAATGGGATACTGGAATGGCTGCAGGGGAGAGGCTCCATTCGACCATGATTTTCTGAGGAGGAAGGACATCAACTCAAAGACAGCCCCGGCTGAACTATACCTCTCAGCTGTCCAGATTTTCACAGAAATAATAGATTTTTGCTTCTTATTTTTGATTTATTCCTCATAAAATTTGTGGTTTTCTGGCAAATCATTTACTAATTAAGTCACTAAATAATGACAGACATTGAGTTTCAGACTTCCTAACCTTCAGAAAAATACATACTAAAGCAAGACCTGTTATTCTATAAACTAAGCTTATACAAGAGCAATATTTAGTACTGTTTGTATGTTCCCCCAATATATTTAGCCTTGTCCAGATTTCCTGTGTTAACAGGTTGAGAGGTACATTCAAATAAATTGCTTTATAGAATTAGGCATATCCAAACCTATTAACTGTTCCCGATTTTGGCTCAAAATGTTGCTCTACCTCTAATAATCCCTCCACAAAATGGCAAATTTGGAAGAAAACATGGAGGGTTTACAATTAATAAATAACTAATAATCAGAGTTATAGATTACTTTTATTTCAGACATGCATGTAGATTTGTTTATTTTGTCAGCTGCTCAAGTTAACAGTACTAATATTAAAAAAAGTGTTCTTTCTTTGACAGGTTCCCAGCTGGATTGTGTGGCTGCTTTATATTTTTGCATCACGTTTGGTCCATTTTTTGTAAAATTGTGGTTTTCTGTCAAATTACAGGCAAATCATTAAAGAGTGAAGTTAGAAAATAATGACAGACATTTGAGTTTCAGATTTCATATCCTTCAGAGAATTCATACTAATGCAAGATCTACTATTCTATTAGAAAGTTTATAAGAGCAATATTTAAATATTGTCCTTATTTTTGGGCCTTTGTGCCACTTCTATGCATGGCTTTGTCCATATTTCTTGCTCTGAGGATGGGAGGTATGACAAATGTGTCAGGGCCATCACAGTCAGCCAGAGACATTTCAAATTGTGACATACTTGTTGCACCCCACTCCCCCATGTAGTGACTCTGGATGTGTCCAAGCAAGGCAAGGAACAGTTATGCAGTGTAAGTGTGCAGAGTATCCCACCATCCAAGGTCGACACAAGTAATACAGTGGCTTTTCATCTGTCCTTGCTTGATTTTGCAGAATGTTCTGGTTCTCTGTCATATTTTTATACTGTTGATTTATGCTTCTTATTCAGAAAGTGCCCGTTGCTCTGTGTTTAAGTAGCAATACTTTCATGACCATGAGATTGTAAGATGCAAGTAAGCTTTAATAAGCATACTGTTAAAGAATTACCAACATTGAAAGCCTTTTTGTTGTTGCCATGCAGAAAATACTTACATAACTAGATAATGTATAAGCCTTTGGTATTGAAATGCATGTGACAGTATTTTTAATAAAGGACAGGATTACAGCATTTTAAGAAGCTCATTACCTTTGTTGGAGACTTGCAGTCATCTTTGCAGGCTTTATCCATAAACTAAACAGAATGCCAATCTATCATGTGTGGTCCATAACCTGTGCAGTAATCCTTTAAGCAATTTATCTTGAGCTTGTTTCTTGTTTGCTGTTCATTTTTTACTCTGATCATGTTTTCCCCATGAAACAAGTAGATAGTTGTCATCAGGCAGCAGGTCTTTTTTGGATAAGAAACATTTTTCCAAGTGGTGGTATCACAGAGATTGCTACTTTCAGCATGTTACTTGGTACTTTTATAAAGCTGAATATAAATTATAATTAGAACTGCAGTGCAAGGAGAAGTGGCTTGTTTTTCTTATACTTGACTTTGACTGGCATTCCAGTAATGTTTTTAAAAAGTAATTTTTTTATGCCTTGCAACCTTTTTGTTTCCCTCTGGATATTAAGTAAGCAGTCATGCAGCCAATGCATTGAAATCTTTTTTTTCTTCTACATTTCATTTTGTCTTGACTGAACTCTCATAATGACGGTTTGGCACCCGCGGCAGCGTATTTAATTAAAGTTTCAATTTTTGTGGTTTTGAGCATAGCTCCTCCCCTTTCTAGTTGACCACACCCCTTCTCATTGGCCCGACCCATTCAGCTGTCTCTTGAAGCCCCTCTTTGATTTGAAGTCACCAGCCACCACTGCTTTGTAACCTCTTGTTCAGAACATTATAATCAAACATATCATTCTCTTGTACAAAATTACTGTTCCTGTAACATTTTAAAAAATTACGTTTTGCAAAAAATTACTTTTTAGGTTGTTCCCTATGTCTATTTCATTGTCAAACAAGGCTACTTATTGCAACCTTGGCAGTAGTTTTGTTAGTATTGTATTATAGAATGTTCAACTTCTGGGATTTGTATTTTACATTTGTTTAACTCTTGTATTTTGATTTCAGTTTCTATTTTGGAGCTTTTCTCCTGACGCTGCTAAAAAGAGGCGTTAAACAGTTGTACCCATTTGGACTTTCCCAGTTAACAAAAACGATACACAAATAAAACATATAAATAAATAAATAGCTGATATCATTGCAGGATGATGAAGTATGTGTCAGCATGGGATGAGAGGCTCAACAGTCCTGCTTACTTTTCTAAGGATGGCCTGAACCTCTCGTTTCAAGGCTTTCACACACTGACTAAAGCCTTTGCTGCCCCAAATGCCTTTTTTAGGCAGAGTCCAGTTAATACACATTCCAGCATAACTGCCATTTCAGTCCAAAATCAGATTACAATAAATTGGCTCTCTTTAATCACAGAAGCCTGAACACTAATTGCCTGATCTTGACCCACTCCTAAATTTTGGAAAACATCCATGTCTGCAAAGGTACTGAAACATTGTTTAAATGTAAAGACATCCCTCCTTGTATGTCAAGGTTTTACACTACTTTTCAAACCTAATATCAACTGTAGTGGAGTCTCCATATTTGTCAATGAACATATTAACAGGCAGATCATCAGGGACTCATAAACTCACCTCATTGAAATACAGATCATTCTAGAAAGGATTAATTATCAACTAACAGTTTGTTGCAAAGTATCTTATTTGCCCCTTGATGACCATGTAAGTTTCTTCAGTGGTCTAAATCATCTCCCTATTAGCAAAAACTTCCTTATTTTGGTTGACTTTAACTACCCTTCAATAAGCTGGGACAGCTATACCTCCACTGTAGAATATACTGAAAAATTCCTACACTTAACAAAAATTCCATTGGACAGCTGATAAATAAACCTACTAGACAGCACAGCATTCCTGACCAGTTTCGCACAAACATGGCCATTTCTTGCACTACTCCTTTGATATATCCTTCCCCAGTAAAATCTGACCATAAACTTGTGACCTTCTATAAATTCCCAAAAGCTTCTACAGTAAACCCAAATGAATTTACGGACTACAGACATATTAAACGCAACCTACTATGTAATGAGATATCAAAATTCACTTATGATTGCACCTCCCCAAACCTTAATATAGCAGCCAACTTCATTGCACACCTATTTAGAAAAATTCACAGGGTTAGGAATGTCTTCCAGAACCAAGTTGTTGTTGTGTCTTTCACCTTTTCCTAGTTAGGGGTCGCCACAGCAGAACTCTGGTCCGTTAATGATTGGCAGTAGATTTTTACGTGCCGAGTTGCCGGCCCTGACGCACAACCTTCAATGAAGGTACGCCCATTCACGCATGTCTCCACACAGAAGACGCTCTAGCTAAGAATCGAACAGGACGTCTTACTGTGAGGCGACAATGCTACCGCAGTACCACCACCGCAGTGTCTTTATGATGGGAAATTCAAAAACAAACTGCCTTGGATATCCACTACGATAAATAAGCTTGTTTATTTTATCTTACTAACTGGGTATGTGGACTGGTCCAAAAACCCTGGCCAAAAACATTATACATAAAAACATTATTCATGAATACATTTTATGAAAGCTAAGGTTTCTATTACACAGGTTGTGCTTTACAACAACAAGCACACTGTAACAAGAGATGTATAACTGCATATTAATACAGAAAAAAATGTACACAGATTTAGACCATAAAGCAAGAATATACTTAATCTTGTTCAAGATCACAGGAATCTCGCTTAACAAGCTAGTATCATTCTGTAGCAGAGTAGTGGACTGAATCTCTGTTTAGAATAATAGAGGGAGAAGAAATGAAAACAAAGGAGAAAAAGATACAGATAATGAAGTTTAGCCTGTGTCCATTTTACATTTGCATTTACTTGCATCACTGAGATTTTTTTTTTTTTTTTGAGCTCATGATTGCAGCTTTTAAGATCGGACACTAAACTAACATCCTCTGGAAGTGAGTTCCAGCAAGCTGGAACTATTTTGTGCAAGGCTATTTCAGTAGTAGTAAGCTTAAATATGGGTCTTACTAGCTATTTTTTTTTTAAGCTCATGATTGCAGCTTTTAAGATCAGACACTAAACTAACATCCTCTGGAAGTGAGTTCCAGCAAGCTGGAACTATTTTGTGCAAGGCTATTTCAGTAGTGGTAAGCTTAAATGTGGGACTTACTAGCTATTTTTTTTTTGAAGGGTAGGTAGTCACTTTCAAAAAGAAACTTGAAAATCAGAGTAGCAAGCAGGAAAGTGGACCTGGAAACTACTGGTAACCATCTTCCTATTTGTAGCATGGAACAGTGATGCTCATTTGAGTTTGCTAATGACATAAACCTTACTATTTTGCTTTCTTTTGTTTGGATCAGGGAGAGGTTTTGGGCACAATTAGAAGTAATGATAGACAGATCATATTTATATCTGGACAGCAGGATGTTACCTGTGATAACCTGCAAGTTAAATTATATAACAAAAGAAGGAAAGAAAGAAAGAGACTCCTAAACTTATTTAGTAGATCCCAAACCCATCTTCTCAAGGATAATGCCAAAAGCATTACATAAAACTGAAAAATCTTTCAGGTCCACTAAAGGAGCCCATGAACATAGTCAGGCCTCTGAAGCCAAAGATAATTATGGGTGCTTCTTCGGCAATGTCAGAAAACTAACAATAAAAATACCCCACATTGCTCAGAACTTACTCATAATGGGACCTTCTGTTATGAAGAAACTGACATTGTTAATATGTTTGCTGAGAAATTTTGTTGAAACTTCTGTTGCATGTCAGATTTGTATTCAAAGCTCCCAAAATATCTGAATCCCTTACTCCCCCAATTATCCCTAAAGAACATTTGCTGAAAGTATAAACCAAGACCAGAAATACTTCATCCAAGGGACTTGACAGTATACCCAGTTGCTTAATTAATAGTGTTAAACGCTTTCTTGTAGACAAGCTCCTCAAACTGTTTAAGTTTAGCTTCTGTTTTTTCCCTGATGAGTGGTGGACAGCAATGGTGATGCCTCTGCATAAGGTTGGGTTCACATTACATTATAGACCTATCACCCTTACAAGCCTTACCTGTAAAGCCATGGGACATATTATAACTTATCTCAAACTGTGGTATCAGGAATCTTGTTAGAAATGACCCCAACAATTTTGGTTTTGTGAAGGGCATATCCTGTCTATTTAATCTGATAAATTTCTTTGAAAGGGTTATGGAGGCTTTAGATGGTAGTCATGCAGTGCACATGGTATATCTTGACCTGTCCATGGCCTTTAATATCATTCTCCATGATGGCATCATACAAAGCCTAAATGTTTTAAAAATTCACCCATGAATGGACAGCAAACTAGCAAACTAGCCAAAAGACAGATCACACACAGACAAAGTTGCAGGAGCCTCATCAGAAATTATGAAACTGATCAGCAGTCTCCCCCAGGGCTTGGTGTTGAGACCTCTTCTTTTTATTATTTACTTCTCATAACTCCAAGCAAAGGACAACACCTCTGGCTAACAAAGTCTGCAGACATTTGCAAATTAAGGACTGTTGTTAAGTCACTCAATGACACTCAAACCCTCTAGAATGAACTCACCCCTGTTAAACTCTTTGTGTACTAAAATGAGCTCAAACTAAATTCTAAAAAGTGTAGTACCACCTTTGGTAGACGACTCTTCTTCTCACCATACTATCTGGACAACACAGCTCTACAAAACAAACATTAGGGATCCAAGATACTTGGGTTGATAATTCTCTCTCTTTTGACCATTATGTTTCATTTTCAGAAAATCCTTATATTTAGCTCAGCTAGTTGCCAAAGGAATATCATCAAGGTCTAAAAGGGTAACCACCTCATATACTCAGCATTGAGCAGGCCAAATAATGAGTACAATACCTAATCTGGAGGTATCTCACTAAGCATACCAAACAATTAGAGTGACATCAGAGGGTTCTAACTAAAACGATGACATGCTTAAAATCTCTGAGCTAACAAGAGACTGGGAGCTATATCCCTTTATTTAGTGTCTTACAGACTTTTGAGGGGAGATCTCTGTATCACTCACTATGTCATTAGAGACCCAGCTGTCCTGGACCTCTTGTTTCTCTGCAGGTCCAATATCTCCACCATTACTAGAACCAGAGACCTACATCACCAACAGATAAAATATAATGGAGGAACACGTTTATAACCCAGTACAACCCAAACCTTTGGAATAAATTCCCCTTGCATGTTACAAATGTGACTCACTATCTTCCTTTAAACACTAACTAGATGACTAGATGGGTATCCATAAATTCACTTCAGGATTTACTTGTATGGCCTTCCCAATGTAAGGAGGTGTCCCATAAAGCAGAGAACTGACAAGACAGGAATGGTCATGAGACTCAGTGGTCACAGAATATCTATGAATCTATATGTACTGAGAAAGGCATCATGCAAGAATATAAGATGCATAAAACAGAAGAATATGCATGCAATACAAAGCAAGGAAAACAGTGGTTCCATATTAAAAAGGGTGCATCACAGAGTAAATTAAAGCACAAGTATTTTGCAGTGGCATGAACAGAGTAGATAGAAGAAAACATTCCTTCCACTAGCTGGTGGTCTTAGAACACACACTGAAGAGAAGCTCTGCTGATTTGTACTTCATTCTGAACAACATACACTACACGGTGCACTGATGCAGAGTGGCACAGGTTACCACTGAACAGCAGAGCTACCTTCATGTTAAATATCAGTAAAGTGCAACAGTAATAAACTTCAGTATCCTTCTCTACTAATTCTCTCAGAGAAAACAGTGAAACAGCCATGCTCTCCTGTTTGGACTCACAATAAGAAAGTTTTTTTTTTTTCAAACTTGGTCTCACTGCCTGGAATCAATTATAAAGTATACTATGCAATCAGGAAACTCAACTGGTTACAAATGAAGATTGAAAGAGTCCAAATTAAAGTTAATAAAATTTTAAATAAAATAGATGATTCCAGGAGAATGGACTCTCACTTTATCTATCTCCTTCAGATACTCTCCACCACTACATTATAGCCAGGTTTTGTTATTAAGTACTCTAGTATTCTTACCTAAACTATCATTGACTCATCAGTTATAATACTGCCTCTCTCCCTCTTTTAACTTTTACTTCTCTACCCTACCTTCTAATATTTCACACTCCTTACCTCAACTTTATTTATTTTGAACATTTATACTGTAACCCACAAGTCTTATAGGTGATATATAACACTTGTTTGTCAGAAGAACAATACATTTGGTCGAATGAGTGGTAAGCACTAGGTAGCCTATCTACCACAAGAGGAGTAGTTTCCGGCCCAGAAATTGCAGTTATTGGCCATTTGGACAGTTTTTCCATCTCCTTCAACTTTCTGGTTTAAATGCCCACGTTTGCACTTGTTTCTCGCCTTTCTTGTAACTAGTCTAGTCCAGATACAGATTTGCTGTATCCAGGACTGTTTGTAAGCTTCAGAGCGGTACCAAAGTCTGCTCTTCAATTTTTTCCTTTAGATCTGCTAGTTCTCTCCTCTCCTGCACTTTTTCTAGCTCATTAGTCTAGCACTTTACCAGACGTCTTGTAGCAATTATTGTAGCACACAAAAGTGCTACCAGCTCTAAACATTCTACAAGGAAACAGCTCCAGTACTTATTATTAATGCCCACCCCTCCAGGCATGTCTAAAGGTCAGTTCCCTGTGCTTTCTCCTGTTAACCTGGTGAACTTGGGCATCCTGAGGCAATGTAGCAACTCCCTCATGTACACTGACAGCCCTCTCCTCTTACCTCCCAACAATCAGACTTGCAAGAGATGCACTTATATATCCAAATTGGAAACCACACACTCTCCAGCCAAGACGAGAATAGCTGGTCAAGAGGAGAAGGTTAACACTTGCACCACACCACATGGAACACATAGTCCTCCAGAACACACACCAGCACTGCCTTCACATAAAAACACAAACCACACACCCATCTTCGTGGATGATCTCAATAAAAATCTACCCAAACAGCAGAGACCTCCAAGGCAGAACCGCACTTGACCTGCACAACAAAACACTAACCATGAGACACATAACTCTCCTAAACAGTGTGCCACTCAACCAAAGCCCATAAGGCAAAACAGCATGCCCAACACACTTGTCATAGATGACTTGATAGTGAGGCACACTGATGTTCCACTCACTGGGTTGAATAAGGAGAAAGTAACAGTCAACTGCCTGTCAGGCGCCAGGATCCGCCACATAATGCATGCACTCAGGTCACTCAACAACAGGTACAAATATGACTCTGTCATTGTACATGTGGGTGTGAATGACCTGAGACATACCTCCCTGGACTACATGAAAAGAGACATGGAGGAGCTCTTGGATTATGTAGTACAAGCAGAAAATCATTGATTTCAACAATTGGCTAAGTTTCTCGTGTCATTCTAAGGGGATCCAGTATCTGTCCACCTGGGATGACATGATTCACAGACCTCGATGCTTTGCCAAAAATGGCCTGCATCTGTTACCCCTGGGCTTCCGGATACTGGCCAAGGCTCTTGCCACCTCTATAGTGCCTTTTTTAGGTGGTGCTCCAAAGACCAAATTACCACCATAACAGCTACAAACAAATGCAATCTGAGGGTCATGCTGCTCAACACTAGAAGTCTAAATCTCAAAATGCACTCACTCGAAGCACTCCTTAAAATGGAGAACATGGACATTTGTGCCGTAACAGAGACCAGGTTCAAGGCAGCAGAAAGCAACCTTGCACTACCAGGCTATAACTCATTCCACACATTTCGGCCCCAGAACATGAACCAAAGCTCCAAAGGCGGTGGTGTTTCCATATTCATAAAGGATGCACACACCTCCAGACCGGTAGCTCAACATAATGCATCAGACATACTTCAGGTGCAGCTAACATTGGGTAAGACAGCGATTTAGGTTGCAGCCTGCTATAGGTCCCCAACCATGTCCCAAGACCCACACTCCACATTCCTAAGCCCCCTGAAGAATATTAGGGTCCATCCTAACACTCTCATACTGGGCGACTTCAACTACCCTTCCATTAACTGGGAAAACTACTCATGCACCAATACACTTGCCCAATGTTTCCCGGAATTCATTAATTCCAATGCCCTGGACCAGCTCGTTCTTACCCCCACTAGAGGTAGCAGCATCCTTGACGTGGTCATTACTAACATGGGTGACCATTGCTCTACACCAATAGTCAAATCCTCCCTGGTTAGATCTGACCACAAACTAATCACCTTGGAAATCCACATCCCTCCCACCCCCTTCACCACAAAGTTAACCACCATGAAAATTTTGTCCAAAGCTAACTTTGGGCTCCTAAAAACAGAGTTGCTAACTTCACGGCGCCCATGCAAATGGTGAATAGTTGCATGATCACCGAATCATACACCAATGCACTATACAAACAAGTACACAAATGCATGGATCTCACCATACCCAATAGAACCAATATGCTCTCCTCCAAAAAAAGGAAGGCAATCTGGTGGTCCCCTGCCATAAGTAAACGCTACAACAGAAGGAGGAAAGTGAGGCAGAATAAAGTGAAGTTCCAAGACTGGAAAAACTCCCTTATCAGCCTCAACAAAAAGTTGAGATCCCTCATCAAATCATCTAAAGCTAGCTATGAAAACAGAATTGCAGCAGATAGTAAAGACAACCACAAGGCCTCCTATAGTTATGTAAAGAATCTCTATGGCAATACCCAGATTTGCTCTGAGCTACTGCACAATGGTACCTCCTATACATAGCCAACAGATATTGCCAATATACCGGCCGACAGATTCAGTGCCAACTTTACCCCCTCCCCAAAGTACCAGTCACAATACCAGTAGATTTCCAGGGATCCTGTATTACTGCTGCACAGGTTAAAACAGTACTGTCCAAGGCCAAGAATACAGCTTCTATGGGACCTGCCAATACCCTGGCTGTGTTCTACATGAACTACAGAGGGAACTGACACCTCCCCTGTGTGCCCCGTTCAATCACAGCCTCACCTCAGGCTTTGTCCTTATCAAATGATGCACTGCTACAGTCATGCCTCTCCACAAAGGAGGAGCAACTACAGACCCTGGGAACTATTGCCCCATTAGCCTGATGAGTCAGATATGCAAAGCTATGGAACGCATCATCATAGACCTAGTAAACAAGGATATAGGGAATCTCCAAACTCTGGATCCCATACAATTTGGTTTTGTGAAAGGTAGATCATGCCTACTCAACTTGTTCAATTTCTCTGAGTCAGTCACCAGAGCTGTGGATGAAAGCGAGGTGGTTTATGCAGCCTACCTTGATCTAGCCAAGGCCTTTGATACCATTCCCCACTCAGGAATCATAAAAAAAACTCACTAAGTTAGGCATCAACCCCTATATCACTAGGTGGGTTGCAAACTGGCTCACAGTTAGAACCCACAGTGTGAAAGTAGCTCACTCCAAGTCAGACTGCTGACCAGTCACGAGTGGAGTCCCACAGGGTTTGGTCCTGGGTCCTTTCCTATTTGGTACATACTTCTCTGAAGTCCAGGCCAACACGAAGGGACTGGCTGACAAAGTTCGCAGATGATTGCAAGTTGGGAGCTATTATTAACTCCCCAAGTGATGTTGACATCCTACAGAAAGACCTCCCTGAGACCAATGACTGGTGTCAGAACCATGGCCTTAAGCTCAATGCCAAAAAATGTGTCACGATCCCTTTTGGGAATAACCCGGTTCCATGAATTACCACATCGATGGTAGTCTACTGAACACAGAAGGTGTTATAAGAAATCTGGGAACACAGGTTGACAGCAACCTCTCTTTTGACCACCACATTGCCACTGTGGACAGAAAGTCCTTCTATGTGACACATCTCATTACTAAGGGTTTTGCATCCAGGAAAAAAGAGGTCATTGTCTCCCTCAACTCTTCCCTCATTAGGCCAATCATTGAGTACAATGCCTCATTTGGCATGTACCTCACTAAACAACTGGAAAGGCCAGAAAAGTACCTCACAAAGAGGATCAAAGGCCTTAAACATTTGTCCTATATGGACAGACTCAAAAAAACCTCCAACTATTCTCTGTCTCATATCACCTATTTAGAGGCGATCTCTGCTTGGCTTACAAAGCCATGTCTGACCCAGCTTTGTTAGAAATACTACATCTAAAGAAATCCCAATCCCTCCGCACCACATGCTCCAGAGACCTCAACCTCATTACCACAATCAACAGAACATCCAGGAGGGGCAGGTTCATAACCCAGAGACTGCCCATGCTATGGAATAGACTTCCCATACATGTCAAGCATAGCACCTCACTGGCCCTCTTCAAGAGAAATCTTTATGAGTGGATGGAAAATAGAAAATTCACCCCAGGGATCACTCCAGTGGCTTTACTTGACAGAGGCACTGGGAACTAAGGTCGGGTGGCACGATGCCAGGGTAATACTATGGGTCAGGCTTGCAAAAGCTCCAGGGCCATTAGCCTAGCACAAACCTATGAACCTATGTTCATAATATCAAACATCTGTGATGGCGGCAAAAGTGCTTGAATGATCATATGAACAATTCATAGGTGATTATTAGGCTAATGGTGCAAGAGCCTTTACAAGCCTAGCCAATAATACCCAGGATATGACAATATTATATCTTAATTCCCCAGATATGAGCTGGGGTAGTATCAGGGTAGTAGGTCTTTGTATGATGGAGCCCTGAGTAATTTTACAGACTACCTCTGTCCATAAAGGATGTGGACAGTACAATGAGCATGAATTTACTGTTACCCATTAATTCATCCAAATTTGTTTTGAAGAGAGTGAGGATCAGGCTTTGTTTTACAAAGATGTGAAGTTTATTGCATAGACAAGGTAGCCTTTGGAATACAAATCTGTCTCTCCAGCAAGTTCTGTTGGAGTCACAAATAAGGTTCATGTCCCTGGAACGTATAACCCTTGTATAATTTTGCTAGTGAATATGTAACATTTTCATCAGGGCTGGATCAGTGAATGCCTTCTAAATCAGGCATAAGTCACCTCGCAATAAACAATATGAGATAGAGTAAAGAGATAAGAGATAGGGCCTTTAGTCAATTTGCATAAGACGTGTCATATGCTTTGTATTTTTTAGTGAGAAACCTCTGGGGCTGCTCCATTTGGTGTAAGTGCCTGATTAGGTACATGCAGAAGGCAGCATTGTACTTGATTATAGGCCTGATGAGGGCACAGTACAATGGCACTATGATTTCCTTTGATCTTGATGCCATACCTTTACTTATAAGTTAAGCCACACAGAAGGATTTCCTCACTACCATAGCTACCTGGTGGTCAAAGTTTAGGTTACTATCTATCTGTGTTCCTAGGTCCCTCACTACTGGGTCTACTTATAGGGGTGTGCTATCAATATTTTAATTTGCAGGGATACCTGATTTACAGAAGGGCGTGATTATGCATTTTTTAGCATGTAGTCTCAAACCACGGTTTTGACACCAGTTGTTTGCCACTTTTAGGCCTGTTTGTAGGATGTCAACAGCATTTGGGGATTCAGTGACTGCTCCCAGCTTTCAGTCGTCGGCGAACTTGGTGAGTCAGAGGCCCCAACATAATCCTTCACTTCAGAGAAGTAGATACCAAACTGGGGGGTACTAACACTAAGCCTTATGGGACACTGCTATTAACAGGTTTCTTAGCAGAAGTGGATTCATCTATCCAGACGTGTCCTGTCAGTGAGCCAGTCTGCTATCCATCTGACAATGTAGGAGTTTATGCCTAACTCAGTAAGTTTATCTATTATCCATGAGTGAGGGATTGTTCTGAAAGCTTTGGTCAGGTCCAAATAAGCAGCATGCACCATTTTACTCTCGTCCACGGCCCTGTTGACTTTCTTGAAGAAGTCCACCAGACTAAGCAGGCAAGACCTCCTTTTAACAAAGCCAAACTGGGCCTGGTCCAGAGTTTGGAGATTTCCTATGTCATTATTGATCAGGTCCATGATAATTCTCTCCAGGGCCTAGCAGATAAGACTGGTCAGCCTTAAGGGTCTGTAGTTCCCAGGGTGAGTTGATGTGCCATCCTTGTGAAGAGGGACAACTGCTGCAGTCCTCCATTCTTCTGGGACAAAGCTCGTCCTGAGGTTGTGGTTAAATAGGGTTTCTAGTGGCCTTGATAGATTCTGTTTTAAGCTATTTTAAAAAGCATCCTGTAATGTTGTCTGGACCTATGGAGGCTGTGTTTTTGACTTTAACAAGTGCAGTAAGGACCTGTTCTCTCGTAATGACTGGTAGAGGGATGGTTACAGGTATTTCTTTGGGTGTGGTAGGAAGTGATGGGAGGAGAAGTTGGAACTGAACTTGTTGGCCAGCGGGTTTGCTATAGTTTCAAGCTTGGAGTAAATGTTGCCATTCATGATTAACTCGGCACACTGCTGAGTGTTTCCCCCGAGGTTATGAACGTAATTAAAAAAAGCCTTATGGTTATCTTTCACCTGGGAGGCTATCTTTGCCTCATAGTTTGTTTTGGTGGATTTGACCAGCTCTCTGTTTTGTTTGTTTAGACTGGTGAGTGCCTTTTGCACTATTTGGTCTGTTCCTTCTTGGCTTTAAATTGTTGAATAGCCTATTTATGCTAGGGGTCCATCAAGGTGGTTTATTTTTGCCAGTAATCATAGGTTTGACTTGAACAGGTAGTGTCTCCTCTAAGCAGCTATGAATGTGGCTGTACAGTGCTTTTGTGCACATATCATAGGTTCATAGGTTTATACTAGGCTATCTGCCCTAAGGCATTTATAAGAGATTTCTCTTGAACAGAGCCCAGCGGGTGCCTCTGCCTCACATGGACGGTTCAATCATTGGTCTGATAAGTGAAGAGTACAGGGAAATGACCTCACTAGATCTGGAAACCACTTTAGCAACGTGGTGTCAAAGAAAAGGCCACTGTCACTGGGTCCCCAGGTCCTGATACCTCTTCTAACCTCTTCTAGTGGGCCATGGCTCTGGCACCAGCTATTTGTTTCCGTGAGTCCCTTCTGAAGGATATCCATGTCCGATGCACTTTCCATATCACATTAGATCTCAGTGTCATCCAAATACAGAGGAACTTGGAAGTTTAATAAGCTGTCAGTTAGTTTGAGGTAATTGGCCTTAGCAAAATTCTTAACAGGTTTGGCGTTCAGTTAGGGTTCTAGGTTAGTTTTAATACTAAAGGAGATCAGTTTCTGATCAGATCTTACCAGGAAGGAGTTAATGCACAGGAGGGAGCATCTCGCAATGTTCATGAGTACCAGGTCTAGGATATTTGTACTTCTAGTTGGGGTTCTAACTAGTTGCTCCA